>NC_056733.1:1567698802-1567733802 GCF_019279795.1 Protopterus annectens | reverse complement strand
ATAGAACAGGACCAAGAACAATGACATCTACCACAGTCTGTACACAGGCCAAGGTACATATTCACAATACACACTCTTTCGGCAATCACTATAAGTACACAGACCTCACTACTGTACACACTACAACAGAATATCCAGGTTTTGTCCTCAAATATAAGGCCTACTATACATAACATGTCTAGCAGTCAGATATCTCACTGGCTTTTTATCAGGTATGATGTCAGTAAATAATGATGTACTGAACATATTTACCTCTTACTGCATGACATATGTACAAAGGTTGACAGAGTTGTGGCTGGAGGCACAAACACAGGGCCAATATTGACATGTTGCTGTGATAAACCCATACATTTACTGGTGTAACAGGGTTTGTTGTGACATATGTCTTCTGAGAGATATGAAGTCAGTAACTCACATGGCTGTCACCATGTACTGATTGCACTCCTCAGAGTATGCTACTGCAATTCTAAAGATAGGAAATGTGTGAGCTACACAACACATGTAAGACTCCAAACACTGTCCAGTCTGCAGATAGCCCTACAGGTGAGAGTTTCCCCAACCACATAACACTATCATGACAGATATTAAATCATGTAGAACAGCCATATCCACACAAACCCTGTTAAACCAACATTACTTCAAATGTAGAAGAGCAGTACTTATATTCTGTTCTCATGTCTGGAACATGCCCCTCCTGTTTGTTGGCCTGTCTCCACAGTGTATGTTGCAAGAGGTATATCCAACTACCCTCTGTAATGCTGTTTGTCAAACACCCATGTGAAGTCCTGCTCACCGTGAATGAAAAGGGCCAACACCCACATGAAGTTCTTAGTTATAGGAGTGTATTTCCATGCAATTGGCTATAGGAATGATACCACAGCTGTTCCACATACAGTCAGCTAGTGGGGGACTGCAATTCATGCACAGGCCATCAGCTGATCATGAGCATCACTTACAAAACACAAGCTGCTGCCTAAGCAAAGCACGTGTACTTCTCCACATCCACCAGAGAGGGAGTGAGACAGACAGTGACAAAGTAAGAAAGGAAGGGAGTAGGAGAGTAAGAGCTAAGCATGTTTGTGTATGATCCATGGGTGGAGAGTGGTATCTAGGCATTAAGACAGTTGCCTATATTGTGTGCTAATCCCTATTGTCACATGGTAATTGCACATGGCCATGCATATTTATGGCTGAGGATTGTCGACCAGAATCTCTACAATGTTTGGAAAGTGTTGGCCTTGTAATGTTGACAATGGAACATGTAGCTCCTCAATATAATGATGTAGCAAAACCCACACTGCAATGGACCCTGTCATTACACAATCACCCCAACAGGACACTGATAATACACACAAACACACACTTCCCAGTACTAGGTTTCAAACCCCTACCTGACTATGTATTGCTATTAGTGACCATTATGCAGTGGTGCAGCGGTTAATGCTGTCATCTCACAGCAAGAGGTTCTCCAGTTCGATTCTCGGCTGGGGTACCTTCTGTGTAGAGTTTGCATGTTCTCCCTGCATTCGCGTGGGTTTCCTCCGGGTACTCCAGTTTCCTCCCACATTCTAAAGACATGCTTCTGGAGCATTTCTCCCCGGGCCTCCGCTGAAAACAGGATCTGTGGAACCTAGTCGGACTTTCCTGGTCAACAAATGTTAAATAAATAAAATAAAAATAAATATTACATTGTTATACAGTTATTGCACGTGCCACAGAGCTTACATGTTGGAAAGCTGTCCAAAGGTATCTTTGAAGGTGAGTGACATCTGCAACAGTGATAAATGAGGGATAAGGGAAGTGTAGTACATGTGGCTGTCCACAAAAACAGGTGTCAAGGAAGACACAACCAAACTGTCTCAGGGACTCACACATATTATCACAGTGGACAGGGTCAGGATTAGAACTCCTAGGTAACTAGTTTGCTGCACAACAGTATTATGCAGTTAGCACATGTGCCACAGAGCTTATCAGGCTGATATATGGCCAAAGGGTATTACCTTGGCATCAGGCCACATGACAATGGTCTCCAGTGTGGCTCAGGGGTGTAGTCCCTGGATTGGCCCACACAGGTGTGTATTGTATTCACCATCCACTCATCTGGGTTACTATTGTGGGTGGCCAGTGCTGTGCAATGCTTGCCATGTATATGATCTATATTCCATAACATGGACAGTGTCTAGGTTGTGCACATGTCCCACATGCATGTTCTGTAATGTGTGTAAGTGTACCTGGAGTCTCTGGGGCATGTTGTGTGGACAGATTGTTATCATCTGATGTGGCATTCCTGACTTCATTTGGTGAGACCTGGCTATGGAACTGAGGTCATGCCTGCACCTACATTGACAGCATGATACAGGTATTCAGTGGAGTTAGTGGCATCTGTCCATACAGGACATGTGTATAAGGCATGGTATTCCCTTTGTGGGTTACATTTGCAGACTCTACAGTTGTTGCAGGCATTCAATGGGGAACATAGCAATGGACCACTGAATTATTTGCCTATTGTAGGGATGGAACAGGGTGCCATGTCCTTTTACTTGCTGGATAACACACAGTCAGGAGATGTTACACATCACAGTACATTCTGATGTCAGTGGCAGTGTTGTGGTCAATAGGCATGTAGTCCACTGCAATCACATCGTGGTTACTATCTATGGGCAATATGCAGGGAACTACCAATATAGTGGTTGTTGCCTAGCCAAGTGTGTTTGTGTATGAGACATGGGTGGAGAGTGTTCTCTGCATTATACAAGGGTTGCCTATATTGTTCACTGATCCATAATGTCACATGTAGGGCTATGGATTGTCTATACCAGCCTCTCTGCTGTTTGATATCTATTGTCCTTGTAAGGTGGACATTGTGACATATAAGTATGTCCTCAATATAATAATTTAGCAAATCACAGCAATCTCCACACAGAATACTGATGATAAACACACACACACACACACACACACACACACACACACCCTTTCCAGTACTGAGATTCAACCCCCTACCTAGCTATGTATTGCTACTACCATGTACCACATTTATCGCACATTCCATGAAGCTTATTGGATGGATGTTGTCCCAAGGTACTTCTAAGGTGAGGAACATCACCAGCCCTTGTAAATACTGGCATTGGGTGATATAGTGGTGAGAGATCCCAAAAATAATCTTACCTTAATCAGACATTTACATTTGCCAGGGGTGAGGTTTAAACCTCTAACCAACAACCTTTATGGACCATTACATTTCACATTTACCACATGCACCACTGACCTGACATGGTATAGGTTTTGCAACAAATACATGTAAGGTGGATGATATCTGCAGGACTGCTAAAGTCAGGCTCTGAGATGTGTACTGGCTGTAAATAGGGACAAAATCATTGAGGTACACACACAAACACTTACCACAGATGGGATTCAAACCCATAGCTGTGTAGTTACTGCTACTACATTGTTCCGCATTTATATCACACACCATGGAGCTTACAGGGGTAGCCCTTCTCCAAAGGTATATTTCAAGCTAGACAACATCAGCAGCCTTGCTAAAATAGGGCAATGGAAGGTGTAGTGACTGTGAATGGCCTCAAAAGCATTACTCTCTCCACACACACACACACACACACACACACACACACACACACACACACACACACACACACACACACACACACACACACACAGTTTTACAGTTGTCATGTCTGAGATTAGAACTTCTACCTAACTAGTACATCATACTATAGCATCACACAGTTATAGCACATGCCATGGAGTTTATAGGGCTACCCTTTCTCCAAAGGTGTATTTCAAAGTGAATGACACCAGCAGCCTTGCTACAGTAGAGCAATGGGAGGTATAGTGACTGTGAATGGCCTCAAAAGCATTGATCCCTACAGACACAAACAGAGGTTCATGCTTGCCATGTCTGGGTTAGAACTCCTACCTAACTAGTACATTACACTACAGCATTATGCAGTTATTGTATGCGCCACAGAGTTGGAGCTTTTCCAAGGAGGTATTTCAAGGTGACTGACATCAGCAGGCTTGCTAAAGTAGGGCAATGGAAGGTGTTGTGACTGTGAATGGCCTCAAAGACATTAATCCCTACACACACAGAGTTTCACAGTTGCCATGTCTGGGATTAGAACTCCTACCTAACTAGTACATCACGCTATAGTGTTATGCAGTTATTGCATGCACCACAGAGCTTATAGCGATGATCCTTCTCCAAAGGGGTATTTCAAGGTGACTGACATTAGCAGGCTAGATAAACTAGGGCAATGGGGAGTGCAGTGTGTGAATGGACCATAAACCATTCCTCTGGAAACACACACACAACACTCAGTCACACACAACTTTACATTTGACAGGACTGTGTATACAACTGCTAGATGAATAATGACTTGTACTGTTATCACAAGCACCACATACACTATGGTGCTGAGTGCTACCAGAAGCAAATGTCTACAGTGATAGACATTGGCACATCATATGATACTGGCCAATTGGATGTGTGGTGGGTGGGACAGGCCTCATGATGGAAAGCTCTTTGTCACTGTCTGTCTCTCTCTTCCCCACATCTATGTTTGTGTATGTTTGACCTATTATAGCGTGTTGTCCTTGGATATATGTGTGTATTCCTATCCGATGTGTGTGCAAAGCATGACTGTTGTGCAATGTGGAGTGTGTGCACAGACATCTGTGACTGACAGATATGTATAGTCCACTGTTGTTGCCAGACATGGGCTTTATTTCTGTAAGTGTGGGAGCATGCCCAGTATGACCCTTCTGTATTTTGTTGTCAGACATGGACTTTGTTTCTCTATGTGTGGGAGCATGCCCAGTACGACCTTCTGTATTGAATGTGTGAATCCATTCCAGGTTGGTTATACTTCATTGCAGGAATTTGTGTTCTACACCTACAGCTAGCAACCTGTTTTTGCAGGATATCTGTAGATAGGTTGACAATATGGGGTCACAATGGGCAAAAGATAGTGTGATACTGTAACTATTTGTGTCTGTACTGCCTCTTCTACATGGTTTTGGTGTTAGCAGAGATATTCAGACATATGTACTGTTTCACAATGTGATGTATTATGTCATCAACTACTGACAAATATATGTATTTGCTCACAGTAATTTCCTGGGGAATACAAGATGAAAGAAGCTGTGTCCAGTATTGTGGTCTGCAGCCTATATATTCTTGCACAATCATGCCATTCTGGAGGGGGAGCTGCAGACACTTGCTGATGGGTCTGTGTAAATGGTCCAGCACCTTGGCACTGTGGTGGCTTTGGATCCCATGCTTGTACATCTATCAACGTGACAGAATGGCCATATCCTGCTGTGGCCATACCTCTCAGCTGTACAGATTCACACAGGTTACCCAGAGGCAGGGCTCATATATCTGGTCATTACCCCTTTACATTGTGGTTTATGAGCAGGTTTGTACCCACCCATTCCTCTGTTTTCAGGCAGGGATAGTATGGGCACACATCAGAGTTTCAGACTTCACACACTCCATGGCATCCATGCTTTTACCCCCCCCCTCCAGTTATTCTATCCTCTGCCTAACATTATGCAAGTGATATCTGATAAGTATCCCTATAGTTATCACTTTAAGTATCTTTGCTTTATTTTCACTTGGAATAGCTTCTGTAGCTTACCCTGAACTAGCTTGAACTGTTTTTTTAACTGTTTGCTGCATTATTTTAAAATCTGCACTTAAAGTTACATTTTAGTCGAATTTGATCGAAAGTTTGTTTGTTTGTTTGTTTAATTGAACTGTGGAGGCTGCCCACTAAAGTGTGCTAGCCTGTGTAACTAATTTATCACTGTTTCTGCATTTTCTGTGTGTTTCTACCAAAAAAAACAAAAAAATAATCCTTGTTTTCCCACCTCTCCTCGACTAGTTTAGACCAGTTTACAGGCATTGCTGTATTCTGGGCTGTGGTGTAGTTCCTGTGTTGTCCATTACCTTACTTGGATAGAAGGAAGTTTCTTTGCTCACCAGTGGGAGTGGGGAGCCTTGAGCAGCTTACCTGTCCCTGTAGGAAGTGACCTCAGCACAAGAAGCTGTAGTAATTGGTTGTTTTGGACCATTTCTAGCTCTTTTGTAGTTCACTGTTTAAAATCCGCCTCTGGGCATTTTTTTCTGGCTATACTGCTCAGACAAACTCCTCGTGGTCCTGCAGAGTGGTCCTAGCAGCAGGGAACTCAGAAAAGCGACTACTTTCTGGATTTAAGTATCTTTGCTTTTTTCACTTGGAATAGCTTCTGTAGCTTACCCTGAACTAGCTTGAACTGTTTTTTAACTGTTTGCTGCATTATTTTAAAATCTGCACTTAAAGTTACATTTTAGTCGAATTTGATCGAAAGTTTGTTTGTTTGTTTGTTTAATTTAACTGTGGATGCTGCCCACTAAAGTGTGCTAGCCTGTGTAACTAATTTATCACTGTTTCTGCATTTTCTGTGTGTTTATACCAAAAAAACAAAAAAAACAAAAAAATAATCCTTGTTTTCCCGACTCCTCGACTAGTTTAGACCAGTTTACAGGCATTGCTGTATTCTGGGCTGTGGTGTAGTTCCTGTGTTGTCCATTACCTTACTTGGATAGAAGGAAGTTTCTTTGCTCACCAGTGGGAGTGGGGAGCCTTGAGCAGCCTACTTGTCCCTGTAGGAAATGACCTCAGCACAAGAAGCTGTAGTAATTGGTTGTTTTGGACCATTTCTAGCTCTTTTGTAGTTCACTGTTTAAAATCCGCCTCTGGGGGTTTTTTTCTGGCTATACTGCTCAGACAAGCTCCTCGTGGTCCTGCAGAGTGGTCCTAGCAGCAGGGAACTCAGAAAAGCGACTACTTTCTGGATTTAAGTATCTTTGCTTTTTTTCACTTGGAATAGCTTCTGTAGCTTACCCTGAACTAGCTTGAACTGTTTTATAACTGTTTGCTGCATTATTTTAAAATCTGCACTTAAAGTTACATTTTAGTTGAATTTGATCAACAGTTTGTTTGTTTGTTTGTTTAATTTAACTGTGGAGGCTGCCCACTAATGTGTGCTAGCCTGTGTAACTAATTTATCACTGTTTCTGCATTTTCTGTGTGTTTCTACCAAAAAAACAAAAAAACAAAAAATTAATCCTTGTTTTCCCGCTTCTCCTCGACTAGTTTAGACCAGTTTACAGGCATTGCTGTATTCTGGGCTGTGGTGTATTTCCTGTGTTGTCCATTACCTTACTTGGATAGAAGGAAGTTTCTTTGCTCACCAGTGGGAGTGGGGAGCCTTGAGCAGCCTACCTGCCCCTGTAGGAAGTGACCTCAGCACAAGAAGCTGTAGTAATTGGTTGTTTTGGACCATTTCTAGCTCTTTTGTAGTTCACTGTTTAAAATCTGCTTAACGGCTTTTGCTGCCAGATAGCGCAACCGTTAAACAAGGTTAAACTTTTTGGCTCCAAGTCTGCTCTTCAAATTTTCCCTTAAGGAATCTCTACTCTTAGTATAACCAGACTACTCACTATATTATAAGCCTAGCACTTGTTCTCAATACTTCTCTACTAAGTAAGCACTCTCGTACTAAGTAAAGCACTACATCTACTTACCACCCCTGTGATTATCCACTTCCCTTAAAGCTACAGCACTCCCTTATACTGTTCTAGCATGTTGAGTGGTAGATTACTGGCGTCATCTCCAGTTCAGCTGGTCAATCTGGGTATCTTGAGACAATGCTACAATTGTCTCATGTACACAGACAACCCTCTCCTCCTCCCAACAAACACAAGTACATGTGAGAGATGCAACTATATAGCCAAACTGGAGGCTGAACTCTCTCAACTCAGGGCTGGCATGACCAGACAGGAGGAGATGGCAACCACACACACAACAATCCCAGTCCCACATAGACCTACCACAACTGCAAACCAAACACATAAAAACACAAAGACATACTCGGAGGCTCTAATAAAAAACTTACCTAAACAACAGAGGCTCCCAAAGCAGACATCCAAAAATCCACCACCTCAAAACAAAACACATGCAACACATACTTCAATAATTCAGTGTGTCATCCAATCGCAGCCCTTTAGGCCAAACACCTTGCCTGAAACACTAGTAATAGGTGACTTTATAGTCAGACATACTGATGTCCCGCTGACCAGGCTGAACAAGGAGAAGGTGACTGTGAGCTCTCTATCAGGAGCTAGGATCCGCCACATAACACACGCACTCAAGTCACTCCAAAGCAAGTACAAATATGACTCCGTCATTGTCCATGCTGGTGTGAATGACTTGAGACGCACTCCTGGACTACATGAAAAGAGACATAGAGGAGCTCTCCGATTATGTAGCCCAGGCTGGTATGACCCTGACCCTGAGCAGCATCTTGCCCTCACCAAGAATGATACCACAATACAAAGACAAGATGATCAGCTTTAACAATTGGCTCAAGTACTGGTGTCATTCTAAGGGGATCCAATGTCTGTTTGCCTGGGATGACATGTTGGACAAGCCACGCTGCTTCGCAAGGGATAGCTTACACCTGTCACCACTGGGCTTCGGGATATTTGCTAAGGCTCTTGCCACCCCCATAGTGCCTTTTTTAGGCAAGGCTCAAAAGACAAACCCACCTCCTTAGAAAACAAAAATGGAAAAAACTAAGGGTAATGCTGCTCAATGCCAGAAGTCTAAATCTCAAGATGCAGGCACTTGATGCACTCCTCAGCATGGAGAACATTGACGTCTGTGCAGTAACTGAAACCTGGTTCAAGGCTCCTGAGAGCACCCCAGCGCTACCAGGCTATACCTCGTATCATGCTTTTTGGCCCCAAAACATGGGCCGAACCACAAAGGGAGGGGGAGTGTCCATATTCATCAAGGAGACCCACACCTCCAGGTTAGTAGCAACACATGAAGCATCAGAGACCATACAGGTGCAACTAACCATAGGCAAAACTGCTATACAACTGGTAGCATGTTACAGACCACCCTCCCAATCTCAAGAACCCCACTCAGCCTTCCTGAAGACATTGGAGGATATGAATGTATCACAACATACCATCATACTGGGAGACTTCAACTACCCAAACATAGATTGGGTACATTATTCTAGCCCTAATACCCTAGTCCAAAGGTTCCTGGAATTCATAAATTCAAATGCACTGGAACAACTAGTCACTTCTCCCACTAGGGGAGATAATATACTAGACCTGATCATCACAAACATGGGGACAATGCTCCACCGAATTATACCCTCACTAGTGAGATCTGACCACAAACTAATCACCCTGGATATACATATCCCACCTCCACCCCCAGCACAAAAGACCACAGTGAAAAACTTCTCAAAAGCAGACTTCACTCTTCTTAAGACTGAGATGGTATCCTTTCAGCCCACTGTGCCAGTGGATACCACATCCCACAATGCCAATCCTTCACAAATGCTTTCTATGGACATCTCCAAGAATGCATGGATCATGCAATCCCAAACAAATCCAAGTCCCTCTCCACCAAAGGTAAGCCCTGTCTGGTGGACCTCAGCCATAAACAAATTGTATAACAAAAGAAGGAAGCTACTGCACGTCAGAGCAAAATCCCATGAAGGGAAGACATCTCTGATCAACATTAGCAGAAAACTACATTCTCCCATAAAAACATCCAAGGCCAACTTTGAGAGAAAAATCGCTAAGGACACTAAAGATAACCACAAAGCCTTCTTCAGCTATGTTAGAAACCTGGAAACCCTCAGATATGCTCAGAGTTGGTTCACAACAACAAAAATACACTGAACCCACAGATATTGCCAACATTCTGGCTGACAGGTTCAGTGCAAATTTCTCCCCTCCCTCACCCCCAAAAGAAGAAATACTTATCCCAGCTGAATGTAATCTCCCTATCATCTCAGATGTCCAAGTGAGAACCCTAAACAAAGCAAAAACACAGCATCAATGGGACCTGACGGTATCCCGGTTATGTACGTGAACTCCAAGAGGAGCTAAACCCACACATAAAAATGCTATTTAACCTTAGCCTTACTGGATATGTACCTGAACACTGGCGCAGCAACAGTGGTCCCACTCCACAAGGGGTGCCTCTACAGACCCTGAAACTACCCCATAAGCTTAACCAGCCTGGTCTGCAAAGCTATGGAAAGAATCATTATGGAACTCATAAACAGAGACATAGAGGACCTACAGACACTTGACCCCACCCAGTTCAGCTTTGTAAAGGGCAGATCCTGCCTTTTAAACCTGGTTGACTTTTTCAAAACTGTCACTAGAGCCATTGATGAGGGCAAAGCAGTCCATACAGCATACCTGGACTTGGCTAAGGCCTTTGACACAATACCCCACTCAGGCATCATAGATAAGCTCAACAGCTTAAAAGTAAACCCTTATGTCACTAGATGGGTTGCAAACTGGCTAAAGGACAGAACCCATAAAGTTAAAATCGCTGGAGCAATGTCAGACTCAAAGCCAGTCACAAGTGGTGTCCCACAGGGATCTGTCCTGGGACCCCTCTTGTTCGGCATTTACTTCTCAGATGTTAAAGCAAACATGGGAGGGCTGTGGCTGACAAAGTTCGCAGATGACTGCAAACTAGGCACCATAGTTGATACACCAGCAGACACACACATCCTACAAAAGGCCTCACAGAAACGGACAACTGGTGCCGGAGTCACAGCCTTAAACTAAATGCCAAAAAATGTATAGTCATCCCCTTTGGGAAAAACAAAGTACCCACAAATTATCACATAGGCAGCAACCCACTGAGTACGGAAAAAGTAATCAGAGACCTAGGGACCCAAGTCGACAGCGACCTCTCATTTGACACCCACGTTGCCAAAGTGGTTAGAAAAACATTCTACCTTGCACACCTCATCATGAAGGGATTCACATCCAGATCCAAGGATGTCATTGTACCCCTATATTCCTCCCTCATCAGACCGATGATTGAGTACAAATGCCCCATTTGGTATGTACCTCACCCGGCATTTGCAACAGCTGGAGAGACCACAAAAGTACCTCACCAAGAGGATCAAGGGTCTCCAACATATGTCTTATTCTGCCAGACTAAAGAAACTTCAGCTCTATTCATTAGCATACCGCCTGCTCAGAGGTGATCTCTGCCTGACATACAAGGCCATGTCCAATCAGGATCTGATGGACATGCTCCACCTCAAAAAATCCAAATCCATCAGGACCATGAGAGCTAAAGACTTAAACCTCGGCACAAGTATGAATAGGACATGCTGGAGGGTTAGATTCATAACTCAGAGGCTTCCCATGCTTTGGAACAAGATCCCAGTTCGTATTAGGCAGAGCCCCTCACTGACTCTCTTCAAGAGAAATCTTGATGAGTGGATGGGAGATCGTAAGTTTACCCCAGGGGTCACATCTGTGTCACTGCTAGACAGGGGCACAGTCAACTAATGCTATTATATAAGGGGACCTTCATTGTGTCACTACTAGACAGAGGCACAGTATTCTAAATTTATTCTGTTCATTTTTTGTACCATTTCATGGGGTGGCAAAAGCCACATCACTATGGCTAGGCTTACAAATGCCCCAGGGCAGATAGCCTAGTACTATACTATAAAACTATGAAACTATGAAACTTCATCCTGGCATTATTTAGGGGTTGGCCCACAGATCTTCTGTAGGACATGGTGGACATGCTACTACAATTTGTTGACATGGCCTTGCATTTTTGTTCTGTGGACTGTGTTATGTCGTTATTTGGGATTCCATGAGATAACATATATTGGCAGTATGGGTGAGACACAGGCCTTTGACAGAGGACTTTAGAGCATTTGGTAGTGATGCAGGCCATCTGTAGCAGGCCAGTGCATTCTGTCACTCCTACAGTCCCAGGCTGCAAGCCACTGTATTCCCCTGGGGTGACAGGGTAGATGTACAAGGTGGTAATGGCTGTAGTGTCTGTCCTTATTAATCCATTGGTGTGGATGCTGGCAGGGTGCTGCTTATAGCTAGGGACACACCTGCATGGGACACCACTTCAGCATGCTGCATTCTGTGAGTATTCCCATACAGAAGTGAGGGTCATATTGTACTCATCCCCAACAGCAGGGATATGACCTGTGAGGAACCTGTGGCTAACGGTGGGTGAGCTGAGTGCATGTGTGCTACGGAAGCTACTTGCAGCTGACTCACAGATATACATGGGGCATTCCCCTTATGCTGGCTTGTGCGGGGACATCAGTGGTTTCTCAGTACTTCATAACTGTGCTTTTTGTGGTCTGCCAGTGTTTGGCCAGACTACATCAGTATTCCATACTACACAGACAACTAATCTGCTGCTAACCTGTATGTACAATTCCAAAGGTGTGTCCATTTGACAGTAACATTTTATACACTCCCTGTCTAGGGTACTTGCACCTGTGTACTGTGTGTATGTCTGGGCCCACATTCATGCCATGTCCATCTTTCAGATGTTGACAGATATTACATCCAAACAATTAGTATGGATTACTGCTGGATTGGGTCTTGCTGGGATGCATTGTGTTTGGCACTGCAGTTGTTAGAATTGGCCCTGTCATCAACAGTACTGGCCATTGGCCACCAGGACACAACCTTCCATGCCTACATGCTGACCACTTTCACACAATATACAACACACAACAAACTAACACACAGAGCCCTGCATATTGTACTTGTGCAACAATCTATCTGGCTAATTTGGCCAGCTCAGGTAATCTGTGCTCCACTGTTATTATACCCACATGTGCATGTTACTACATTTCTACATAGGATTGTGGGGAGGGGGCACACCTGACAACTGTAAACGTTAGCTATAACCGTATTGGTATTTCAGGTACTCTGTTGGCTTCCATTTCATTCTGTATTCTGACCTATCATGCAGACTACAGGCATATCAGTGCAGTACAGATCGTAAGTTTTACTGACCTACATTTCAGTTTCAGACTTCTTACCCTTCATAACTAACATCCCACTGCCAGACCTGTTGTAGTCTGGCTGTGTAGGTCTGGAGGGGTAGCTGTTCTCCATTGCCATCAATCAGAGGCCTTAGCACAGCCTTTATTTGTGGTCATCTACACCTGTCCAGCTGGATGAGACTGTTGTTGGGTATGTGAGCCTCACTGACATGCATGTGTGTGTCCAATGGAGACACATTTGGACCACCACATGTCCTGCAGTGGGATTTGACACCTTGTCTAGTACTGCCTACTATGTTTACACCAGTATTTGTTATGGATTTCATCCTGCCCATATAGGTGTCTACTATCTGCTGCCATCCCATTCAGCCACCTAATTCCCTTGTATGCTCACATCCGTACCACAGATACAAGTAGCAGAACATACTTCTCCATTCAGCAATTGATAGTGAGAGTGACTTACTTTGTGGCTGTGCCAGTATTGAGGATGGTGCTGGAGGGTTGACTATGTCAGATGCACATAGTACACTCCCTATACATGGTTAAGCACAGGTAGTGTCATGTTTGGCATCCCTTTTACTGTATGTGCACATCAGAGACAGTTGTCATTCCCTAGGTTTCTACCGTGTCAGTGTATGTGCTATGTGTTGCCTCTTTGCCAAAGCCTGGGCATGCTGGGCACACCTCCTTCGGCCTACAGGGGCAGGCTCACGTTGTTCCTCCTCAGAGTCACTCTGTGCCTGTGCTGGCCTTAGCAATGGTGGGGGGCTGTGTGTCCCTGCCCCATGCTGTTCCTGTTGCAGGTGTTTCTGCAGGATCATATTGTGTAGCATGGTACATACAATGACAATTTGGGTACATGTAGTTGGAGAGTACTGCAAGGCTCCACCTGATATGTCCAGGCACCGGAACCGTGACTTGAGCATCCCAAACACATGCTCTGTTATGATTCTGGTTTGTGCGTGTGCTTCATTATGGAGTTCTTGTTCAGGTGTGTGTGCATTTCTGATGGGTGTCATCAGCCGTGGCTCCAGTGTGTAACCAGTATCCCCCACTAGGTGGCCATATGGGATGTCTCCATTGGCAAATCTCTGGTACAGCTGTGTCATATGCCAGATGTGGGAGTCGTGATAGCTTCCAGGGCTGCCAGCACACACATTCATGATAATGCCCTGGGCATCGCACATGACCTGGCAGTTGATGGAGGGGAAGCCCTTGCAGTTTATGTAGACCCTACCCCGCTCAACAGGTGATGCTTTGATGTGTATGTGCATGCAGTCTATAGCACCCACTACCTCAGGGTATTCTGATATTTTGTGGAAGAGACACATATTACTGGTCAATGCCTCACGGGTGTTGTGGAAATATATGTGCTCACCGACATGTGCTGACTTGGCATCCAGGAACTGGTGGAGTATCCTGGATGCTGATGCCTTTGAGATGGCCAAGCACACGTCTCATTTGGCATCCCTTTTACTGTATGTGCACATCAGAGACAGTTGTCATTCCCTAGGTTTCTACCGTGTCAGTGTATGTGCTATGTGTTGCCTCTTTGCCAAAGCCTGGGCATGCTGGGCACACCTCCGGCCTACAGGGGCAGGCTCAGGTTGTTCCTCCTCAGTGTCACTCTGTGCCTGTGCTGGCAGGGTGCTGCTTAGCAATGGTGGGGGGCTGTGTGTCCCTGCCCCATGCTGTTCCTGTTGCAGGTGTTTCTGCAGGATCATATTGTGTAGCATGGTACATACAATGACAATTTGGGTACATGTAGCTGGAGAGTACTGCAAGGCTCCACCTGATATGTCCAGGCACCGGAACCATGACTTGAGCATCCCAAACACATGCTCTGTTATGATTCTGGTTTGTGCACGTGCCTCATTATGGAGTTCTTGTTCAGGTGTTTGTGCATTTCTGATGGGTGTCATCAGCCATGGCTCCAGTGTGTAACCAGTATCCCCCACTAGGTGGCCATATGGGATGCCTCCATTGGCAAATCTCTGGTACAGCTGTGTCATATGCCAGATGTGGGAGTCGTGATAGCTTCCAGGGCTGCCAGCACACACATTCATGATAATGCCCTGGGCATCGCACATGACCTGGCAGTTGATGGAGGGGAAGCCCTTGCGGTTTATGTAGACCCTACCCCGCTCAACAGGTGATGCTTTGATGTGTATGTACATGCAGTCTATAGCACCCACTACCTCAGGGTATTCTGATATTTTGTGGAAGAGACACATATTACTGGTCAATGCCTCACGGGTGTTGTGGAAATATATGTGCTCACCGACATGTGCTGACTTGGCATCCAGGAACTGGTGGAGTATCCTGGATGCTGATGCCTTTGAGATCTCCATAATATCCCCAGTTGGCCTTTGAAAGGTACATGTGGCTAGTATTCTTAAGCCTACACATACCTTGGTATTCACTGGGATGGGTTCCCCTCTGTTGGTTCTGTGTGTGAGGCGTGGCCGACACAGCTCAACAATTTGCTGTAGGAGATCCCTGTCCATCCTATAGCGCTCCACTATCTCCAGCTCATGTAGCCTCTGGTAGGTACCCTGGGTCTGTACACTCTTCTCCTTCTCCTCACTGTGGGTTGGTCATCAGCATTCTCATTCTCACCACCCTCAGCCTCTTCCTCATATTGATTTATGGGAGCAAAAGCAGCCCCTATCATTTTGTTGCTTTTGTTAGGCAAAATTTCCCGATTTGTGTACACCGGTGGTGTAGAGTTTGTGGGAAAAACCAGGGGGAAAGGTGTTTGCATAGTTTACAGTAGTGTGCTGGGCTGGGCTGTGGTGCTGCCTGTGTAATTTTCTGGTTCTGATACATTTCACGTGCCAGCTATGCTAGTTCCCCTTGATTACCTTTCTACTGCTGTTTTCTCTTCCCATTGACTTCCTATTTAAGCCCCGAGGCAAGCCGCGCAAACTCAGTGCTCAGATGTGAACGGAGCTGCTATTTCCTGTTTTTTTTTTTTTTTTAAAAACAGAAGCACAGCGTGCACACTCGTTTAGGCAATGTAAACACTACTAGGCAGCTTTAGACACACACCCTTCCTTAGCTGTACTTAGCTAATGGCAAACATGGGCCACAGAGCTCCAATAAGCTTACAGCATGCATGACACACCCCCATATGAAGTCATCTAGCTCTTAGGCTTACACCATGGTCTTACTGCACCTACATGGTTGGGTGCAAGCTAGCACTGAGGGGAAATCTGTGATTCAATATCATTCATTGCCCTCATTTGCATATGATTGACTGCTAATGCATGGTTACAAAATTGACATTTAGCCTTCCCCCTTAGCAACCACTATTCCATGGTCTTGTTGTGGTATGCATGCCATTGACTATTATGGCAATATTATGATTGTGGTTTAAAAGCTTATTTCCAGCTTTTTTTTTATTATTTTCGGGCCGATCCTGTTTGCGGACCGCTGCCCTGCGCTTAAATGGCTGAAATCGGCCAACGAAAAAAAAAGTTAATTTTTATAATTTTGAAATTAATTTTCATGCCTATGGCCATATATTTGGTCTTTGGCATGCCTAACCTTTCTAATACATGCGTTTGTATGAGCTGTCATGCCTCCATTTTGTAGTTTGCAGAAATGTATTCAGCTACTGGCTGAATACATTTCTGCAGTCTACACTATTCCTGCACAGATGTCTACCTGCTTCCTGGATCACTAATTCACCTCATTTGCATGGTTTTCACCAGCAAATGAGACAATTAACATACATGGGCTGTGTCCATGCAGGAATAGTGCAGGAGCGCTTGGGCACGTCCAGGGAGCTTATTCCTGGATCACACAGCAGCCATATTGCCTGCAGCAGTTCTTGCACTATTCCTGCATGCTGAATCCTGTGGACTTTTTTTTTAAATATATTTTGACCTAATCTCCAGTATAGGCATACTTCAGTGTCTAAATTAGTTATTGGTCTTATTCCATGCACTTCTGACCTCCTCAGATTTTTTCCTGCATGTCTGATGGTATGGAAGATATGAAGGCCCAGGTCCATTCTAAAATAAAATACACCTGCATACGTCAGAGAAGGATGCACATCCACAGTGGTCTGAATTGCATGATCTTGGTTCCTCTATACATGATAAGAAGTCAAAACTTTTCAAAGCTAAAAAAGACTTACTGTTTCCCTATAAGTTGTACTGGATTCCTTGGAACACTTCCAGTCTTCATCAAATAATCCACTTTATGAGACATTGCATTTAACTGTAGTTATTGCTGATCTTACCTCCAGTACATGTGAAGCTGAAATTCATATGTCATCAGTTGAGAATGTTTTCTCAAAATGCCAAAACTCTGTTTTGTCTCAGCCTCATTGTATATGAACAAACTTCCAAGTGAACTAACATCCCTTTCATCCACCCCACTTTTCAAGAAGCAACTAAGAATCTTCCTAAAATCACAATGGCTATGCCCTTGCACCAGTCCAGACTGATACTATCTCCTCTTGCCTGACCTCCATTAATGTCTATTATACCTACTTCCTGTTGCTTTGTTTTATCTCTATGTGTTCTACAGAAGAAGCACTCTTCCCATGGAACCACTACATTAATAAACCTTCTGTTGCTTTGTTCCTTCTCTATGTGTTCTACTGAAAAACTACACATCCTACACAACCTATATATGTAAAAAAAAAAATGGATCTGTTTATAAAATGTTTTTACCTATGTCTGACAATAAGTGTATTTGTTAAATGTTATAATTTAATTGCTATGTAATTGTTGTACTCTCTTTGGAGCTTTTCTCCCCGGGCCTCCGTTGAAAATGGACATATATCCAGTCGGACTATCCCGGTCAACAAATGCAAAATAAATAAAAAATATATATATATCATTATTACAGGAGTATAATGTTAATTATGAAGTAAAACTATGGTGATACATGGAGTGCCAGAACACACTGCATTTTATTTAGCTTCAGCAATACTAAATATTTTCATTGATAACCTGCAAGATTTTGTTGTCCAGCAATTGACTTCATTCACCTTGTCATTGATGGCGTTCATGTACAGAGAGCACCAAAACAAGTATATATATATATATATATATATATATATATTTGCTCTACTTTAAAGACTTTGTGGAAATTGCTACAGCATTCAGGAAAAAAACATTATTGTTGGAAAAGCCATAAAAACAGAGTTTCAAAACTTAACCTGTTGATATATTAAAAAACAAATAAATAAAATAAAATAAAACTTTTATTTGGTTATATCTGGCTACTATTCAAAAGAGGCAACTCATCTGAAATGCAGTTTCAATAGTACTGTTTTTTCTTATAATTGAAGGAAACATTCCATCAGTTCTCCTGATGAAGTAGGAACACTATTTTATTCAATAGGAGTCATATCATGGTCCATATCTCTTTTATTACACTTTTATTTGAATATACATGCATTTAGTTGTTTATTGAATTGCTCTCTGAGTGCCTAACTTAGTAACTGATTGACTGTATTGCAATGTGTTACTTTATGCTCCTGCATCTGCTGCAGACTATGGAAAGTGCTCCTATTCACGCAAGCTTGTTTGTCTTTCCTGTTTCATCATTGAAATGCAGGACTACATGATTTGGAATCAGGAAGTACTTGGGACAGTTGCTCAGCATACAGTAAATGCAAATATAAGATTTT
This sequence comes from Protopterus annectens, assembly GCF_019279795.1. Lineage (NCBI taxonomy): Eukaryota > Metazoa > Chordata > Ceratodontiformes > Protopteridae > Protopterus > Protopterus annectens. Next base: position 1,567,715,252 of record NC_056733.1, on the reverse strand, counting down.
AAATTTAATAAATATAGTTCTAATAAAGAAACTACAGCAAATTATATATTTTAATATCAGAAAGCCCACTTTACATAATGAGCATCTAACTCTGAAATTATAATTGTAAAATGAACCTTTACATATGATATTTAAGTAAGCAAAATGCAGTTTTAAGAACGTGTAACAGTTTATTGTAGTCTTGGGAACATATACATTGTTGATGAAGCTCATCATTTTGTTTTTATTCATTGGATGTCTTGTTGAGTTACTTATTTTTTAGTACTTCAGATTAGGTCTAGTTTTTTGATAAGTTTATGGCTTACAACTTACAACTAAAGGTGATATGGTTTATAGTAATGATGTGACCTTTATATATATATATATATATATATATATATATATATATATATATATATATATATATATAAATAGTAGTACACTTGATAAAAAACAATGTACTTCTGCCACCAGAATAAGTATCTTGCATTAATCAGGTTAGAGTTATCTAAATGTTAGATGAGACACATAAATGTATGACTGTCAGTTTCACTGGTCAGTCATTTTCTTCCTTAGCTATTGCATTTTTTTTTAATTTTCACCTATGTGAGAGATTCAAGATCTCAGGCTGGTATTTTTATAACATTGTTTTATTACTGTTCAAATCTTTAGGTGTTCTATTACTGTTATCACTCTTAATATTTTGTATAACTCTAACTATGTACACTGTTATTCAAAACATCTGGATGTTATAGAAATCCAGTTGCATATATCTGGTTGTTTACATACCTCAGATCCCTCCCTCCAGATCATGAGACTATTACTGATTTTCTTGTCATTGTTTTTTTTTTCTTTTGTTGTCGTCATCAATACTCATTACTACTCTGGCAATCTTCCTTTTTAGTTAAATGCCTAGGATATCTTAAATTTGATCAGTCAGAATTTAGAAGGTATTCAGTCATTGTCTAAATACAAAGTTGTTTATTTTTTACTTAGTGTATATAGGATTTTAGCATTTCTGCAGCAAACACACAAGCAATAACCACTTGGATTTAAAGAAAAAAATAGATCCAATCTGTTATAGCCATTTTAGTATATCAAATAATATGTATAAAGGTATACTGGTCTGAAGAAGCTCACAAGCGAAAGCGCTCACCGTTTTATGACATAAACTTTTGATGTTTCTTGAACTTCGAGTACTGCATGGTTGTTTCACTGCCTTATTTACTTTTGGACTATTCATGATTATTTTTTTTATTCTAATTTTATTTTCTCTAACCATAAAATATTATAAGCCTTTTACAAACCCTTATTCTTGAAGTTTAATCCCAAACATTTTGTGTGGTTGACAATTTCTATTAATGCTTTAGTTTGGGAGTAGATATTAAACATGGCTTTGTCCAACAGGGTCGACTTTTTGGTGGTGAAAACCATGATCTTGGATTTATCAGGGTTAAGGGCTAGGTGGTTTAAAAGCATCCCGGATTCAGTGGTGGGGAAAGCTGTTTGGGTTTTGAGATGGAGTACAGAAATAGTCAGCTGCACAGATGATGGTAGAGCTGTCTGCATATTGGATAATGTCCCCATTGTTCATAGATGTGTGAAAATTGTTAATGAAAATATTGAATGGGAGGGGACCAAGTGTGGAGCCTTGAGGAACTCCAATAGAGGTGTGAAAATAGGAAGAGATAGAGTTTTGCCATTTGATGGCCTGTTGTCTATCTTTTAGATAGCTTGAGAACTAGCTGAGAGTGGGGGGGGGGTCCAAAGTTGGAGAGTTGTGATACTAGCAGAGGGTGGGACACTATGTCAAATGCCCTTGAAAGATCTAAGAATATGACAGATACTATTTTTCCATTATTAAGGGCTCTGTTAATAGTATCCAGGAAAGTAATAAGGGCAGTTGTAGCACTGTGGCCAGGTCTAAACCCATGTTATGTGGAAGAGAGGAGGTAGTTCTGAAGTAGATAGGGCATTAGCTGAAGGTGAACACACTTTTCCAAGATCTTAGAGATAGGTGACAGGATAGTGATAGGTTGAAAGTTGGCATTATCATTGTTTTTGCCACCTTTGTGAAGAGGGAGAATGAAGGCTTTCTTCCATAATTTGGCACATAAGATTCTTGGATGGACCTGTTGATTATGATACATATAGGGAATGCAATGGCTTCGGCCGCAATCTTTAGAAATGTTGGGGGTAAATTGTCAGGAGTGTTAGAGCAGGATTTGAGCTTAAGGAGTAGTCTTTTAATAGTTGTGGTAGAAATGGGATTGATAGTGAAGTTGGAGGTAGAATGGGTGGTAAGTTCAGGAGTTGAGGTGGTGTTTGTGGAGATGGGGGAGGTGGGGGAGGTTTTTGGTGAAGCAGTGTCACTTAATCAATCCTTGCTATGAGGGAAGCTATTGGTAATGTTGGCTATTGAGTTTATAAAGAATGAGTTAAAAAGAGAGGCAATTTCATGAGAAGGTTTGTCAGGGTGAGGTCAAAGATTGTTTTTTGTGTCAAGGTATAGGAGAGATGAGATGGAGTTCCAGAATGTTTTGGGGTTTTGTTTATGGTTAGACTGCTGTTTTGTGTAGGGAGCTTTTTTGTCATTAAGTACCAGCTTTTTTACTTGATTATGGAGCTGTTTAAAGTGTGTCAGGGTGTCCTGGTTTTTGTTAGTTTGATAGTGATTCCAGGTTTTATCTCTAAGGTTCATCACATTTTAGTGGGCTTAGTTAGTTAGTTTTGACCCATTTCATGTGGAGTGGTGCAAGGCTATTTAGTGGGCCCAGGAATGTAGTACTGAAATAATCTACAGCATTGTCTAGTGGGAGAGTTTTTAATATGTGCCAGTTAATATGTCTGAGGATATCAGTAAAGATTAGAGGGTTGAAGTTAGTTAGGTTCCTTGTCTGTTTGTACTGGTGTTGATTTTGGAGGACTGAGGAGGAGTGGCAGATATAGGCAGAGAAGTAGTTGCTCAGCATGTCTGGAAGGGTGCCTGCTTCAAATATTTTATTAGGGTGAGAAACGAGAATCCAGTCTAGGGTGGATCCTGAGGTGTTATCCTTGTTACGTTTGGTAGGGATGTTTATGAGCTGGATAACATTGAATAGGTTAATATTAGGAGTATGGGAGTTAGAGTTCAGGTTAATGGACTTGATATTTACATTGCCTAGGATAACAATTTCATTTTTTAATGTTAGTGGAGATCCAGGCTCGAATTTTTTCTAGTAGAGGGATATTGTTAAATTGAGTGTAAGGCAAGATTGCCCTCTTTCTGAGTATTTATTGAATTTGTTTATAGACCCTCTTTTTTTCCTCACTTATACTTGAATTAACTCTCTAAATCTCTGCAATATTTAAATTACAGTTGGGGTATCGCTGATGACACGACCATCTATTTATCTTCTAGAGCTAATAATAAAATCTCTCAAATTTTCAACAATTTAAACTTAAAAAGATAGCTTCATTTCCATTACATCAAAAGCTACAAATTGGTAGTTCTTCTGAACTCTTTCTGAGTTTTATTGCAGACTTATTAAAATATTTAGGAAAAAAATTTCTTGTAATCACTGTCTTTAAAATTGAAACCTCTGCAATTCATAGTATTTTATTACACTAACCTTTTGCACATTGTTATTTTAATTATGTCTCTTTTGATGACTTAACATTTTTAGGTATAACTTTTCTCACAATCAATCTGTCTTTAAGAATTTAAACATTTGTAAACCATGGAATTGTATTACGCTAATTGCATATTGTTATTTTAATTACTTCTCCTGCTTTTCAAAAAATATCAGTGCAAAATCTTTCCAAGATGGTCCCAATGTATTAAGTATTCTTTATCTGCTATACCTAAAGGGTTCAACAATCTTCTCAAAGACATTCTTACGTTTACTTGATGTCCTAAATCTATTAGAATTTCATATGATAAATCATCAGCTCTCAGACAAAATGGAAGTCTAAATATCCCTGATTTCTACATTTACTACTTAACTTTAAGGCAACCCCACTCAATTAAGCTAATATTTTATGAAAATAATAACAGTTCTTTAATTATAAAAATACGCACTTCCCCTACCATTTTATCCTTATTTACTCTAATGAATTTAGATAGTGCTGTAATTGTCAGAGATTTAATAAGACCTGTTCTAGGTTGAATGAAATATTAGCATAATTAGAAATCTGTTTAGTGTTTCACATGATTATATATAATGGAAACTTTCTATTAACTAAAAAAGAAAGAGGCTTCATTATTTCTATTTTTGTGCAAGTTATATCCTATTAATATAAGATTATATTCTCCCCAAGTAGGTTGTTTATAAAGGTAACATTATTTTAGCCTTTTACTTATGTTCATTTTAGTTAACACTCAGCAACTAGCTGTGGTTCAAGAATGGATCAGTGCACAAGGTACCATGATTCTTGGACATATGGGATACTGTTTAGTCTTCACAAGCCAAAGAAAATAGCACAGGAATGATTTCTGTTGTTGTTTTCTGTAGAAGTGCTTAAGGCTTCACATCATGTTGCTAAAATCTGAATCCTCTTCAAAACTTTGGTCTGTAGGCAGTTGGGATATGTACTGCAAATCCTTTCATATTTCTTTGACTGAGCATGCATCAAGATAGAGTGTTTTTAATGAATCCCCCTTATTAAATTATTTATTTTCAACTAGTGGTCATATATAATGTTTACACTAATTCCTGCTAAAATATCTACATGTTTTCATAGGTTTCCTCTCTAATGTACAGTTTGTAATGATCAAGACACTGGTTTGTTACATATTCTCTGGCTTTGTAATACTGTCATGCCTCTATGGAGTTATACTGACATGGAGTGAGGTAACGGTATTACTAGGCAGCATGGAATAATTCCAAGCAGTTCTGTTTTACTTTATGGTGTCATTTGAGCTTGAGTACAAAATATTTTTTTTAGTTGCAGCATGTATTAGATGCTAAATAGCTAACACATGTTTAAACTTTCAGAATAGTGCCATAATTATTTTTTTTGAATTTTGCATCTAAATCTGTTAAAGCTTTGAAACTGTACCATAAGTTTGAAAAAATGTTCTTGAATTGGCATGATGCCTGATTGTTTATTCTGCAAGTATTAGTACATACAAATGATAGTTCAACATTGTCTTCTTAATTGCAGAATAGGATACAGCATAATTTTATAAAGATTTTGGTATTCACCCCTTTTAAGCTACATTGTTATTGTTAGTTACTGTTCTGTTGTACATTATTTTAAATATAGTAAAACATAAGGACACTAAAAGAAAATACATGTGTAATACATTCCCTTAATTAGTGCTTTTGTCTCTCTGTCAGTGAGATGTTTTCAGAGTAAAGGCAAATCAGAGAAAGCTATCCATTTAAAACAAAAGTTATTTCATAATAAAAAAATAAATACAATGCACAAAGTACATAAAACTAAGTAAAGTATTAATATCATGTACTTTTCAAAAACAATAAAAATGCATGGAGCCCAAACCACATGTGCACATAGTGGTATCAGAAAAAAAAATCCTTATAAAAGATTAATAAGCAGACAAAGGAATATTCATAAACCTGAACCATATTGTGTATGGTGGTTCCAGTAAAAAAAAATTAACATTTATGTAAAATGCTTTAAAAGTTGTTTCCACTGTCAGGCTTCCTATACAGCCAAGAGCAGTTGGAACCTAATGGATTTTCTGAGCATATTTGTGCCTTGAAACGTATAAAACTTTTTTTTAATTGTGCTTTGCAGGGTAATCCCATGGATGGTGATTTAAAGATATTACGTGAAAATAATAATTTAATTAGCTTTTAAAGTTGCATGCCATACACATTCAGGGATAAATAACAGTGTAAATATTAATTGTGTTATGAAATTTAAAGCTCTGACATAGGTAATTTGGAGGCTTGGCACAGACATTTCAGTTCTTCCATACATCACCTAATGCAAATATGGTTTTAGATTTGTACATTTTGCTGGCCATTTTTTTTAATATTGTTTTTAATATCTTTATTGAATTATCACTTAAGACACAAGCAAACATACATTTCTAAACAAGAAAATAAACCATATTAACATAGTCTCAGTGGGAAACATTATACATCACATATATTCTTTTGTGTATTTATCATCAATCCAACATTACATAATTGATCAATTCCTGCCTTCCCTTAAATTTCACCCCTCCTCCAAAACATTATTCTGCATGTATTGTTCCCATAATTTCTATTTTTCTATGTAATTTGTTCCTGCACATTTCTAAAGATCCTACTTCCAGTTCTTTTCTCTCTGTTACAATATGCAATGCTGAAATGATCTGGAGCCATAAATCAAAGTAATATTAAATATAGATGGTGCATAAACAATTAAGATCACACCAAAAATAAATAAATTAAGCAAATACATAAACAGAAAAAAAAACAAAGAAAAAGAAAAAAGTGAGGTACACATATCAGAAAATACAGTTCACTTAGACTTTGATTTCCATTTTCAAGCAATTGCTTTTTGGCAGCCTCCAGAATTAAACTTAACAAGGCCTTACTGTGTCTAGGCAATTCAGATCCTTTATCCCAGCTCAAAAAAAAAAAAAAATTTCCTTAGTTACACCAATTTACTCACCCAATATTTTTGACAGAGTACTTTGTAAGGAATTTTTAAACTCTACCAACTCATTACACTCCCAGAACATATGTTATAAGTTATACGTTATATCTTTCTTCCCCATCAGACCTCTAACATTTGCCATCTATCTGAGGAAAAGATCTCTGGAGTCAGCTTGGGGTATAAAAATATCCATGCAAAAACTTCCAAGCAAAAATACCAAATCTTTTAGACTTTGTTGTATATTTGGGAGCCATACATGTGTCTGCCCATTGTTTCCTTGTGAATTGTTTATCCAAACTCTCTTCCCAATCTTTCCTAACCTCACCTGATTGATTCTTACTGTTATTCTGCAGTGTTTTATATGCCCTGCTAATTATCCTTTTTTAAAAAGCAGCTTCTATCATTGATTCAATTAAAAACTCTACCAGAGCAGGTATTTCACTTAGGCTCCCATATCCCCTTTCTCTTTGGCTATATTCAGATATCAATCCCTGATAGGAAAGGCAGTCTCTAGCCTGCAGTCCAAATGTCTTCTTGGCTTCTTCCCATTCTATTGCATTCCATTCTTTAGTTATTTGCTCAAAATACCTTGTTTTTTTTGCTAATTTTCTCCAGTGAATTTGACCCCCCTCTTGAATATTTTCTGCACCCCCTAACTGCAGTCATCTCTATTGGCAAAATCATCTTTCTCAATTCTCATGTTGGTTTAGTTGTTAGAATACTTTCTGCTACTTTATAAATATAATATTCTGTATGGACACTGTTGCTCCACTTTAGGATCTACATCTAAAATCCCACTCTCTAATTTCTTGAATTTCTCACCTGCTTCATCATTGTCATCATCCCTTTCCACTTTGAATTATAGCTTTCTGCTTGTTGAATGTATATGAGCCTTAACTGCATAGCTCTAAAATATCCCTTCATATCAGGTAATCCTAAACCACCATTTTCTATTGGAAGGATCAACTTATCCCACTTGACCTTTGCACTTTTCCCTCTCAGATAAAATCCTTCAACTCCTTATAAATTACTGCCCACAGTTTTTCCTCTGGTTGATAAAAATATGCCTGACTGCATATAAAACTAAAGTGACTAAAATCATTTTCACTACTTGTATCTTGCCATCCATATCCGTAAACAAGAGCTATCAGTTTCTTAGTGTTTGTTTTATGTTTTGTTTAGTCTTATTCCACATATCCTTAGCTGCCATAATGGAATCCTTTTTAATGCATACTTATGCTTTATTTATTCATGTCCCTATAAATATGGGTATTACTGGACCAATTCATGTGTGGGTACATAATTTACTGCTACAGTCTTTGTTTTTTCTTTATTAATTTTATATCTCAAGAAGACTTGAAACTGTCTCAAGATGATACACAACACTGAGATGTCCTTTTCTGGTTTTATCAGGTAAAAAATAATATTGTCTGCAAATAAAGCCAACTTTTCATGACTGCCATGCCAATTATATCCTTGAATTTATGAGTCCCTTATTTTCTGTGCCAACACCCCTAAATATAAAGCAAATAAAGGAGAAAGAGGACATCCCGGCCTGGTTCCACTCTTCAGACACAATTTGTCAGAAAGGAACCCACTAACTTTAGTTTTGCCTCTGATACCTCATATATTCTCCAAATTAACCTTATTATTGTATCAGGGAATACAAAGTTTTCCATTGTCCAACTCATAAAATTCCAGCTTGCTTTGTCAAATATTTTCTCTGCATCAAGACCCACCAACAGCAATGGTGTTTTCTCATACTTCCCTTTGGATCATCATTGTTCTGCTAATGTTGTCAAATGTTTACCTCCCCTCCACAAAACCACACTGATCCATATCTGTCAATTTTGGCAATACCTTTGCTATTCTTTTAGTTATTATAGGTATAAACACCTTATAATCACAGTTCAAAATTGAAATGGGCTTACATGAAGCTGGGTCTGATGGGTCTTAACCATCTTTAGGTATTACAGCCACCACAACTTTCTTCCAGGATGCCGGTGCTGCCCCTCCTTTTAAAATACTGTTAAACAAAACCTTCCAGATCTTTATCACTTTCTTCCCTCCTAGCTTCCAAACTTCCATAGGAATACCATCTTTTCTTGAAGACATTCCTGCAGATGGATTGTACATCACCATTTTATCTCATCTCCTCCCATCTTAACTGTTAATTGTTGAGCCTCATCTACCTCTAACCTTGGCAAACACGAGTCTTCCATAAATATTTACATTTGTGCTCTTTCTATGATTTCCACATTTCTCTGTTTTGTATAAATGTTCACAAAATTTCTGAAATATTTCTAATACCACTACAGGATCTCTGGTTATTTTTCTTGTCACAGGCACCCTAAGTTTGGCAACAACCCTTACTACTTTCTCTTGCCTAATGATTGTGCTGAAAGTTTTTGTGCTCTGAAGTTATTATCAAACAATAGTTGCTCAACAGTAATCTTTCTAAAGTTACACTTATCCAGATACTCCCTTATTTTCTCTTTAGCACTCTGCAATTGCACCTCTTCTTGTTCTGTGAGATCCACCTTATTCTGCAATAATTTAACCTTTGTTAGCCACTCTAAATAATTATCATTACTTCTTAACCATATCTCCTTTTCTTTTATTTATATCCTATTTTTAAAATCCTCTTCTATTTTATCCCACCCACTGCCTATAGCTTCTAAAGAAATTTCTATCTTTCCTAATACCTCTCAAATAATTTCCACTACTTATTCCTTAAATTCCTCTCTTTTTAACAGGTAGGTGGGGAAGCACCAGTGTCTCATTTTTTACATCATTATCCTGCATTTTTACCTTAGTTTCTTTATTGGTGAATGATCTGAAATAGTTACTGGATGTGTATCAAAGCTTTCAATTAAATGCACATGTTCCTGTGAAATATAATGTCTCTGTGGTCCAGCCCAGTTATTGTTCATTGGGGAATAATATGTAAATTCTGACTGTAATCCTACTACTGAATTCACATCTTCCATAACAAATATTTTCATAAATTTCTTCAGCACTCTGCCCTCTTTTGTTATGTTTTCTCTTTTAGGTCCCCCAGATATATCCTCAGAGGTGTAAATTAAATTCCACTCTCCACCTACAAGTAACATTCCCTGCTGAAAGCTGATTATTTCTCCTCATAATTTCTTAAGCTCCACAATAGCAGTTTTAGGTGGAATATAAACACATGCCAGTGTAATCCTCCTCTCTTGCCAGCAAATCCTTACTAAAACAAATCTACCATTATTATATATTTTTTCTATTCTATCACTATTGGAAATCCTCCAGCAATTAGTATAAGTACTCCATTTTCCTTCATAACTCATACTTTGCAGAATATCCCTCCTGACATCCATTCTTTATCAAACTTGCATGCTCATTTCTTTCCAAATTTGTCTCCTGTATCATTGTTATATGCACTCTACATTTTTTAATTTAATTCAATACTCTTTCTTTTTTGTTTATACCTGTGAGGTTACTAACATTCCATAATAATATAGATAGTGCTGTCATTATAATAAGTTACTATTCCCACCTATAACTTCCACGGTGGTGCAGCAGTAGCATTGTTGCCTCACAGCAAGAGGTTCTCCCATTAGATTCTCGGCTGGGATGCGGAGAGTGCCTTCTGTGTGGAGTCTGTATGTCCTCCCTGCGGTTGGGTGGGCGTTGGAAAGACGTGCGTAAATGGGCATGCCTTCATTGAAGGTTGAATGTCAAGCTGGCACCTTGGCATTCATGAAAATTCTACTGCCAATCATTAGCGGACCAGAGTTCCGCTGTGGCGACCCCTAACCGGGAAAAGCTGAAAGACAACACACACACTATTCCCACCTATTATATATGGCAGCTTTTTTAAATGTCTATTTCCAGATGTTGTGTTTCATGCACCCACTAAATTTGACAAGTTGTTTCTTGTCAACTCCTTATGAACCTGTCACATTTTAGAAATATTTTAATGAAATCCTCACCCCCCAGAACCTTTTAATTAAAAAAAGCACACAAAACTATGTTCATCTTCAAAAATGAAGTTCATCCCCCTGAATAGGAACAATTGTCCAAAATGGATGGCTGCACACACAGGCATAACCTTACCTAAATTATGATTTTCCATGCTAAGATGCATGTTACAGCCTGTGTTCCTACTAAGGTTAATTGCTATATGTTCTTGGCCTATCTTTATTCCTCTCCCAGATGTGAAAAACAACTTGTGTGCTTTCAGAAAACATTAACATTTGGTCTTAAAAAAGTGGTCTGGCTTTTGTAGCATACGAGTCAGCTTATCTCCATGGAAACCTAAGAAGAAAATGCACAGCTGTTGAAAGTTGCAGAATTCTCATCTCACACTGAAAATGTATCTGCTGAAGGAAAACTTTTCATTACATACAGTTTTCCTCCTTATACAAAAAAAAACTTGTTATTAGATTATGTCAAGGGCCTTAATCCTGACATTTACCTATGCAAAAAGTAAGAGAAAGTATATCATCATTATATATGCTATAAGCCATCTAGTGTCACACCCTATCCCCATGTCAACAACCCAAGACTACAGCATATTAACTTAAACAAGACCCCTGACAAACTTGAGAGCTCTAACAATGCCATTTTCAACTTAAGATCTGTCTCTACTTTCCATATAAAAATTATTATTGCTCACTCTCTGTAGACAATCTCCCATATGAATTTCTAAACATTGCTGCCCCTCTATTGCCTACTTAATCTCTCTCTAGATCAATCAATCCATTTGTGAGTCATATGTCCCATCTCTCTGGAAAAATTTTACATCATTCATCTTCATAAAGGGGGAAACTCCAATGAAATAAATAACTTCAGACAAATTGCAATTGTGCCCCCCCTTTCCAAGATCTTAGAAACATGTACTCAAAAACTTTTACAATACTTACTCCAAAAAAATCTATTAACCTCTGCCCAACATGGCTTTCACCCAGATCATAGCACAGCAACTGCCCCTGTTGCCTTTTTGGACCATGTCATTAAAGCCAGAGATAACAACAATTTAGTTTATTCCTTCTTTTTAGATCTCTCAAAAGCTTTCAATACAGTCTCACATACCAAACACATACCAAACTTCTCTCAAAAATGTCTGCTTTAGTCTTTTCCAGTACAACTGTCACTTGGTTTTCTAACTACCTAACTAGCTGCAATCAGTTAAATGACTCTCTACTTACTTATCTTTTCTCCTAGTTAATACAGGTGTCCCAGAAGACTCCATACTGGGCCCTCCTTTTTAACATATTTATAAATGATCTACATAAATCATTCCAACAAGCTACACTTATACAATATGCAGATGACTCCACTTTCATTTGCTAATCTAATAGTCCTTTCCAGTTACAATCTATCACTCAGCAGGCTTTTAGCTCTATTGAAAACTAGCTCCATGTTAATCAGCTCTTCCTAAATCCAAGCAAAACGAAGCTGCTCTTATTTCTCCCCAAATCACAAACACAGATGAAAGACATCTTCAAAATATCCTGTGTCAACAATACTGAAACTGAAGTTGTACCTCACACAAAGCTGCTTGGTGTCAGATGATCAACTGAACTTTGATCTTCATATTCAAAAGTGCATAAAAACAACACACCAAAAACTGGACATGCTCTATAGATCAAAAATCTTCCTTATCAACTCCTCAAGCATTACTCTAGGCAAGACATACCTCCTTCCTTCACTACAATATGTCTCACCCATTTTCACCAACATATGGATCTTCCTAAGATCAAAACTTGAGCTTTGCTATAACAGAGTAGCTAGATCTGCAGCCAGTCATACAACTCGCACCACGCTCTGCCCTCAGATGTTTAAACTGGCTTGAGTTATCTCACTACCTCAAGTTCATCCAACTCCTCCTTGCTCATAAAATAGCATACAAATCCTCATCCTGCCCAGCACAAGCACAATTTTTAACATTTAACTCCCTAATCACCCCTTTGCTCATATGAGAAACACCTCCATGAAATCCATAAACTGAAAAAAATTCTGTTAGTCACCGCCTATATTCGTACTCATTAGCCAAGGTCTAGAACAGTATTCCTACAGATATTACAGCAATGCCATTTAGTCACATATTCAAACAACCTCCAAAGAGATTTTTCCTTAACTCCTGGCTCTGTGCATATCTTATACCAGGCTAACACTACTTGTTAGTCTTTCCTTTTCATCCTTTCTCTCCCCTCTCTTTCTTCTTCCTTCCTTCTCCCTTATTCCTTCCTCCCTTCTCTAATTAGACAAAGCACCAGTTACTTCTCCAATAGCTCCCTACTTTAACTCCATTTCTTAATCTCCTCCCAACTGCAAAATCTCTTTCTTTTTTCTTAGTCTTTTGCCCATATTTAAAGTGCTTAACATGTTTACCATCAGTTATCACTACTGATTGTATTTTACTAGGTGTTTAATAGCCTATGATTGTTGTTTAATATTCACTGTATGATTTTCTGATCTGGCTTTATCTATCCTGTATGTCGATTCTACTATTTGTTACTCCACTTCATGTGATGATATTATGTAGTTTATTACTTGAGCTATGTATGTTGGAGCTTTTCTCCTTGGGCCTCTGCTGAAAATAGGATTCATGCCTGGTCAGTCTTTTCCCAGTAAACAAATGTCAAATAAAAAAAATAAATAAAAATATGCTGTTGTCCAACCATTTCTCTTTTTTACACTGTAATGTCTACATTTCTTAAAATTAAAAAAGAAAAAAAGACACTTACTTTAGTATCTTTGTCACATACAGCAATAACTGAAAATGCTTTGCTATAGAACATACAATTTATACCATGAAATATTTTTTTTCAGTTAGTTGGGTTTTTATTCTGTATAATATATTTAGTTTTTGATGATTTTTTTTTCAAAAAAAATGTATTTATTATTTTCAATGATATAAGGTAACAAACATAGTATAATATGTAGAGGCAACACCACTTCAGAAAAAGAGGTTATTATACATTATTGGTAGTACAGTAGTAAGTAAAACAATCAAACAATGCTATTTACACTATATACATAGATGCTTTCAATACTCAAGAGAGAAATTGTTACAGTTCAGTGAGAGGTATTGTGATTAGAAATATATATTATAAAAAGGAATGAGAAGAAAAATAAGAACAGTTTTGTGGGCTATAGATATAGGTTAATATGGAACCTTTTATATGTAGTTAATTTTACTATATTGTAATGAGCTAGGCCAAAATAATATTAAAGGTTTGTTCCCATAATTTCCTGTGTTTGATGTTTTTATTCCCCTTGTCAATTAAAATCTTTTGGGCTAAGAGATGCTTGGTTGCCATTAATCTAAAATTCTCCCAGGAGATGTTAGTTAGGTTAAGCCAATTGGTTGCTATATAGAGTTTTATTAGGAGAAAAAGATTAATCATAGTAATTGCTTGAGTTTTAGAGATATTATTTGGTATAATATATAGGAGAGTAAATTCCCAGTTGAGTGTGGATGATTGATAGCCCATTTTTTGTAATTGAAATTTAAGGGAGTTCCAAAGTTTAAATACACACTTACAGCTTCAGAATAGATGGAGTATATCGGCCGATAGAGTTTTGCAGTGTGGACAAAGAGGGGATTTCTTAGAGTTAAATTTATGTAAAATAACAGGAGTGAAATATGCATTGTTATAAATCATGAGTTGGGTGAATGACAGTTTTTTAAGGGGTATGGATTTATTTGTTAAATTAATTGCTTGAATTAGTTGAAAGTTATCAATGGATGGATTATTCTTTTTCCAAAAGTCCAAAACAAATATGTCTTTTTGGAATTTAATGTCTTTGATTAATTTATATGAATTAGTGATATATTTTTTAGTTGAAAGGATGGTCTTCCATAGGGAATTACAAGTTAATAAATCGTTGTTGGTTATGTTGCAGTTTTGTAGATAGCTGGAACACAGTTCTTTAATTTGCCTTATAATTACTAGATAGGATTTGGGAAGGTTCAATTGATTCCTCATTTCTTGTTTAGAACCATTTAGAAGTGGGTATATATCTTGAATGGCTATATTAATTAATCTAGGAAAGGGAGTCAGGTTTAGGGTCTGATAGTTTATTCTGAGGTTAGGATTTTTGTGCAAAGGTTGTAACATCATCATAGCTTGTGTCAGATTTAAATGTTTAAAGAGTTTTTGAGTTAGTAAGATAAAGTGTTTAAGGGGTTCTATTATACTGCATAGTTTCATTAAGGTGGTATTTAGAAAGGGTAGGGCTTTGAGGTTTATATCCAAGCTTTTGATATGTTTTTGGTATATTATTATCCACGTCGGGGACCAATCTTTGTTTTTTGGGTTGTGTTCCGCTATATGCAGAACTCTATTGGCATTCGTGATTAGGTAATAGATCTCGAAGTTGGGAAGGTCTAAGCCACCTTTATTTTTTGGGATCAAAAGTTTAGTATATGAGATTCTGGTGTTTTTAGGATCCCATATAAATTTTGTGAGCAAAGTATGAATTTGTCTAAAAATATTTATTTGGTATGTTTAATTGAGTATTCATGAATATATAAAGTAATCTGGGTAATACATTAATTTTAATTACTGAGACTTTAGCCAGGAAAGGTAGTTTTAGATTTTTCCACCTGTTAAGGTCTAAAATGATATACTGCCATTTTTGAGTTATATTATTTGAGTAGAAATCTTCATTATTTGTTGAAAAAGTAATACCTAAATAGTTGATTACCTCCTTTGTTTTTATTTCATATTAGGGGTAAAAGCGAGAATGGTTTAGGGGGTTTTAAAGGAAATATCCTAGTTTTTTTAAGATTTAATTTGTAATTTGATATTTTTCAGACGTGTTCTATAGCAGATAATATTTTGTCTACATCTGAGATTGCTGTAGTACAATAGATGTTTAAATCATCTGCAAAGGCTGAGACGAAGATTTTGGTGTTATATATTATTGGGGGGTTATGGTAAAGATTTTGTTTAATATTTAAGAAGAGTGGTTCAAGATATAAGTTAAAGAGTATAGGAGATAGAGGGCATTCTTGCAGAGTTCCATTTTTAATTGAAATTCTCTGTGACCAAGTTTTGTTAATGTATAGAGATGTGTAGGGGTTATTGCATAGAATTTGCAGGATCTGGATGAATTTTTGCGGAATACTGAAGTAAGGCAATGTTTGAAATACAAATTCTATATTTACTCTATCAAAGGCTTTATGAGCATCGATAATTAGAGCATATACATTTAGGTTAGAGTGTTTAGCGTAGGAGATTAAAGTATTAAGAGTTAGTGTGTTATCACTCGTTGTCTGAGTGTTGTAAAATCAGATTGTTCGGGGGAATAATTTTATCTATTAAGTTTTTCAATCTGTTTGCAAGTATGGATGTTAGTATTTTAGTGTCAATGTTTAATAGTGAGATAGGTCTATAACTATCTAGGTTTCTTGGGTCAGCTTGTTCTTTGGGTATAAAAATAGTTTTAGATGCATTAAAGTGCAGGTCATTGATTTTATAGTTTATTATATAGTTCAGTATATGGGAAAGAATTTGAGTTAAGATAGGGGAGAAGGTTTTATAGAATTCAGCTGTGAGACCGTCTGGGCGTGGAGCTTTATGTGATTTCATTTGTTGAATTGTTGCGGTTATTTCATTGGTAGAGATAGGTTCAATTAACCTTTCCTGTTGTTTTAAATCTAATTTTGGGAAATCGAGACTTTGACGGAAATGAGTTCTTTCTTCTTTTGTGGCTATTGATATTTGGTCTCCATAGGTCAATGAATATATTCGTTCAAAGATTTTGTTAATATCATCAATATTCGTGTAATGTTTGTTTTCATAAAGCATTTCTGATATTTGAGAGGGATAATTAGTTTGGGTTATAATTCTAGCCAGTGCCCGAGATGGTATTTGCACTT